>NW_027507785.1:8286290-8316290 GCF_037356315.1 Lithobates pipiens | reverse complement strand
GTAGTATATCGGGGTACCTAGCGATATAAAAACCTGGCGGTGAACCTAAAAAAATAACTAGCTACCTAGCGACACATGCAGCGATCAGAAAAATGATCGCTTAGTGACACTTGCAAAAGGGGGTGAAAGGGTTAACTAGCGGCAATCAAGGGGTTAAAAACATTATTGGGTAGTATATCGGGGTACCTAGCGCTATAAAAACCTGGCGGTGAACCTAAAAAAATAACTAGCTACCTAGCGACACATGCAGCGATCAGAAAAATGATCGCTTAGTGACACTGGCAAAAGGGGGTGAAAGGGTTAACTCTAGGGGCAATCAGGGGGTTAAATCTTTATTGGGGGGTGATAGGGGGCTACCCTGGACCTAACACTAACTGTCCTGACAGTTTTTACTGTCACAACTGACACTGAATGCAGTGATCAGTAAAGAAATGATCAATGCAATCAGTGACACTGTGACTGGGGGGGGAGGGGGGGCGGGGGGGGGATCGGGGGGCGATCGGGGGGGGGGATCGGGGGGGGTTTGTGTGCCTGTGTGTACCTACATGTCAGTGTAGTGTTGGTGCACACTTACTTTTACTGTTCTCCTCGTAGTCCGGTCAAAAAGACCGCCCCGAGGAGAATGACATCACTTCCTCCTTCCTGTGTAAACAATACACAGGGGAGGAAGCTTCTCATTGGCCAGGAGCGATCCAGAGGGGGTGGCCGAAAACCAACGGCCATCCCCTCATCACGGAGCGCTCCTGGACCGAATCGGACCGCCGTAACCAGCGGGAGGGCGTCCGATCGGACCCCCCACCCGCTGGAAGGCAATCACGTAGATGTACGTGATTATGCCTGCCTGTGCCATTGTGCTGACGTACAATGGCAATACGGCGGTCCTCAAGTGGTTAATAGACGCATATGCCTTACATTTTCCCCCTTTACTAAGGGAAGTTAGCAGATTGTTTAGGGCTGAAACAACTAATCGATTAATTGATTATGAAATTAATCGATTATTGTTTTCATAATCGATTAATCGGCCAGTAACATAATGGGGTTAAAAAAAAAAAAAATGAGCAAATAATCGCTACTCTAAATATTACTTTCACAGTTCTACAGTAAAAAAATGAACCCCTTACAGTAGCGATTATCTGCTTTTTTTTCTACTATAAAGGGCTATTTTTTTTTTTTTTTTTAACCCCATTACGTTAGTAAACGTCTTCGGTCTGGTTCACATCTGTATGTTTATTGGTGCGTTTTGCAGAAATGCTCTACAGTTCATTTACATGGTTTCTTATGGGACACGTTCATATCTGAAA
Source organism: Lithobates pipiens (assembly GCF_037356315.1). Lineage (NCBI taxonomy): Eukaryota > Metazoa > Chordata > Amphibia > Anura > Ranidae > Lithobates > Lithobates pipiens. The sequence continues at coordinate 8,314,989 of NW_027507785.1, read as the reverse complement.
GGGTCGGGGACTTTTAAACGCAAAATGGTGCTCTATTGGTTCAATATATTTCAATGGAGAAGCTGCAGAAATGCATGTAATTTGTTTTTGCAGCAATTTTTTTTTTTTAATCTGCTCAAAAAAAAAAAAAAAAAGATAAAAAATGCAAATTGCAGTAAAATCACGTGAGCAAAAATCAAAAACGCACAGCAAAAAGCACTGCAGAAACAGATCAAAAGCAAACTTGCATAGGTGTGTACCGAGCCTTGTGCTGACCACACCGATCAATTTTCAGGTGAGAATATTCCGACGAAAATCTTTGTACATTCGCTGAATGAAAGAATTTTGTTTGAAATTTTCACTTGTTTTTAACATTCTGTTTTTAAAGTGAATGTTATTTCTGAATGAAAACCACATACATTGTCTGAAAATTCCTTTGACTAAAAAAGTTTTCTATTATTTCCAAATTTTTCCATCACTGTGGTTGAAAATGAAAAACAATTTGACACACTTTTTTTTTTTTTTTTAAAGGTTATTAACTGATTAATCGAAACAATAATCGACCAATTAATCGATTATGAAAATAATCGTTAGTTGCAGCCCTAATATTGTTAGATGAATGGAGTAAATCCTCTCATTCTTGGTCCGGGAGATGTAATATCTTGAAAATGAATATAGTGCCAAAATTCCTCTATTTGTTCCAGGCGTTGCCTATCTCGATTCCACTTGCCTTCTTTAGTAAATCTCAAACAGTGTTCACAAAATTTATTTTGGAAAGTAAACACCCAAGGATTAACCCTTTCCCGCAGAGCGTACGCAGATATGCGTACTCGGCTTCCGGGGGTTATACCGGGGTGATGCCCGCACCTGCAGGCATCATCCCGGTACCGTTTTTTGCAGCAGGCGATTGGCTATCCAGGCATAGCAACCGATGCGGCTAAAAGCCGCTCGGCTGTTATGCCGGAGGAGCGGGAGGGGACGTCCAACCCCCTCCCGCCGCTGCTACCGGTGCTCCCGCTCGATTGGGAGCACCAATCAGAGATCCGACGCCTCCGGCTGCTGCGGAGGAACTGGAACGAAGCCGAAATCGGCTTCGTTCCAGTCTCCTCATCGTAAACACGGAAGCGACGTCATGACGTCACTTCCCGTTTACTCGGCTGCCAATGGCGCCGGTTTAAAAAAAATATCCGGTATTCAGAATCGCAGTTTTCGGCGATCTGAATACATTGAAGTGTAAAGGAGGGGTGGGAGGTCTTTTAGACCCCCCGATTCCCTCCATAAAGAGGACCTGTCACCACCTATTACTGTCACAAGGGATGTTTACATTCCTTGTGACAGCAATAAAAGTGATCAATTATTTATTTTTATTTTTTTAAACAATTTAGTCATTTTAAAATAAATAAAAAAAATTTTTTTTAAAGTGCCCGCCATCCCCGTGAGCTCGCGAAGCAAAGAAAACGCATACGAAAGTCGCGCCCGCGTATGTAAACGGTGTTCAAATTACACATGTGAGGTATCGCCGCGATCGTCAGAGCGAGAGCAATAATTCTAGCACTAGACCTCCTCTGTAACGCTAACCTGGTAACCGTAAAAAATTTTTTAAAGCTTCGCCTATTGAGATTTTTAGGTACCGTACTTTGTCGTCAATCTACAAGTGCGCGCAATTATAAAGTGTGACATGTTTGGTATCTATTTACTCGGCGTAACATCATCTTTCACATTACGCAAAAAAATTGGGCTAATTTTACTGTTTTTTTTTTTTTTTTATTCATGAAAGTGTCCCTTTTCCCAAAAAGTTGCGTTTAAAACACCACTGCGCAAATACCGTGTGACATAAAATATTGCAACAATCGCCGTTTTATTCTCTAGAGTCTCTGCTAAAAAAATATATATAATGTTTGGGGGTTTCCAAGTAATTTTCTAGCAAAAAATATGGATTTTAACTTGTAAACACCAAATTCCAAAAATAGGCTTAGTCATGAAAGGGTTAATAGGAATTTGTTAACACTACCTAAAAGAGGTGGGTGGAATAGCGGCGCCAGATCTATATAAATACTATCAAGCTACCCAGCTTGGTAGAATTATTGACTGGTGCCGCCACAGAGATAGTAAAAGGTGGACCGCCTTGGAACAAGTACCGTATATACTCGAGTATAAGCCGAGATTTTCAGCCTCTTTTTTGAGGCTGAAAGTGCCCCCCTCGGCTTATACTCGAGTCATCGCCGTCTGCCTGCCCAATCAGCGTGTCGAGCAGACAGACGGCGGCCATTCTACAATTCAAAAGCCGCGCCTCCCTGTCTGTGATAGGCGGAACACTCAATTTCCCAGCAGTCAGTGGTCCGCCTATCACGGACATCCGCTCATCCTCATACTACGGACGAGGATGAGAGGATGTCTGTGATAGGCGGAACACAGACTGCTGGGAAATTGAGTGTTTCGCCTATCACAGATGGAGGCGCGGCTTTTTGAACAGTGGAATGGCCGCCGAGGCGCCGACGAAGAGCGGCGATCCTGGCATGGCAGAAGGACGGAGGCTCGGGACGGGACGGAATGGAGGCTCGGGACGGGACGGAGGCTCGGGACGGGACGGGACGGAACGGAGGCTCAGCTCGGGACGGGACGGAGGCTCGGGACGGGACGGAGGCTCGGGACACAGGTAGGCTGGACACACAAGGCTGCACGGACACACACACAGGCATGGATGGACACACACACAGGCATGGATGGACACACACACAGGCATGGATGGACACACACACAGGCATGGATGGACACACACACAGGCATGGATGGACACACACACAGGGATGGATGGACACACACACAGGCATGGATGGACACACACACAGGGATGGATGGACACACACACAGGGATGGATGGACACACACACAGGGAAGGATGGACACACACACAGGGAAGGATGGACACACACACAGGGAAGGATGGACACACACACAGGGATGGATGGATGGACACACACACAGGGATGGATGGATGGACACACACACAGGCATGGATGGATGGACACACACACAGGGATGGATGGATGGACACACACACAGGCATGGATGGATGGACACACACACAGGCATGGATGGATGGACACACACACAGGGATGGATGGATGGACACACACAAAGGGATGGATGGACACACACACAGGCATGGATGGACACACACACAGGCATGGACGGACACACACACAGTCATGGACGGACACACACACAGGGATGGACGGACACACACACAGGGATGGACGGACACACACACAGGGATGGACGGACACACACACAGGGATGGACGGACACACACACAGGGATGGACGGACACACACACAGGGATGGACGGACACACACACAGGGATGGACGGACACACACACAGGGATGGATGGACACACACACAGGGATGGATGGACACACACACAGGGATGGATGGACACACACACAGGGATGGATGGACACACACACAGGGATGGACGGACACACACACAGGGATGGACGGACACACACACAGGGATGGACGGACACACACACAGGGATGGACGGACACACACACAGGGATGGACGGACACACACACAGGGATGGACGGACACACACACAGGGATGGACGGACACACACACAGGGATGGACGGACACACAGGGATGGATGGACACACACAGGGATGGATGGACACACACACAGGGATGGATGGACACACACACAGGGATGGATGGACACATACACAGGGATGGATGGACACATACACAGGGATGGATGGACACACAGGGATGGACGGACACACAGGGATGGACGGACACACAGGGATGGACGGACACACAGGGATGGACAGGCATGTCTCACCCTCGGCTTATACACGAGTCAATAAGTTTCCCAGTTTTTTTGGGGTAAATTGGGGGCCTCGGCTTATATTCGGGTCGGCCTATACTCGAGTATATACGGTAAGCTCCATCCCCTTAAGTAAAGCCATGTGGTGCCATGCAGATTTACCTTCTACATTAAAAGTACATCCTTTAATAGGACCTACTGTCCATCTGGGCGCCAAGTTTACTCGGATCCCTAGATTTTCATCACCAGACTCCCCTTTGTTTCCTATTTTGGGGAATCCTAAAACTTTCCTCCCGGCTTGGAACCAGGGGTATTTGGGAAATTAAAAGAGAAGGGATGTTTCCAGGCCTCACATTTTCTGAGGTTTAGTACATGGCCATCAATAGAAATCTTAACGCGATTAGGAGGACAATATGAAATACTCTTCTGGCAGGCGTTACAAGTTAAACATTTTTATTTTTTTGAAACATTGGGACCCGCCGAAGGGTACGATCGACCACTTAACTAAGTTTGAGAAGTACTGTGAGGAGATTGAGCCTCTCTCCCACATTATCTCTAAGCCCTTGTACACACGGCCGGACATTCCGACGGAAGGAGTCCGATCGGACCGTGTTGTCGGATAATCCGACCGTGTGTGGGCTCCTTCGGACTGTATCCGACGGACCAAGTTTTCCAACTTTTCTATAAAATTTTTTGAATTTCCATTACAATAGGAAATAAACATTCTTCTCAGCTGCTTCATCTAATGGCCATAATTTTGTATCTTCCACATTCGAATTGTAGAGAATCTAGACAAAAATTGAATGCTCTTTGTCTAGATTTAGCCCTCGTACACACGGTCGGACATTGCGACGGAAAATGTCCGATCGGACAGCGTTGTCGGATAATCCGACCGTGTGTGGGCTCCATCCGACTGTTTCCGTCGGAATATCCGATGGACAAAGTTTTAGAGCTGAGCTATAAAACTTTCCGACAACATGATCCGATCGGACTTTGTCCGACTGTGTGTAGAGAATTCCGATCGGACAAAGTGCCACGCATGCTCAGATCAAATTCCTACATCAAAGCTATTGGCTACTAGCCTGAACGTAGTCCCGTCCTAAAGAAATAACGTCATCACGTTACGTACGATCGGATTTTCTGACAGCTTTGTCGGACTGTGTGTATGCAACAGTTTCGGACAAAATCCGACGGATTTGGTTGTCGGAATGTCCGACCCGTGTGTACAAGGGCTTAGATATATGCTCTGTTAACATATAGACATCAACTTCCGAGGATTTTAGTATAAATCAAGCTTGGATGAGTGGGAAGGGGACCTTGAATAAACTTTTACACCAGCCCAACGGCAGAAAAATAATACACTTAAAGAGGATGGGTTTACTTCCTCTTTCATTCCCTGCAAAGGTAAAGCATAATGGACTACTACAGTATGCATCGCATAGTAGTCCATTATGTGTCACTTACCTGACACAGGAGCCAGCGATGTCACCGCTGTCCCCTGTAGTCCAGCGCATCCATCTTCTCGGTGGGTCTCGCTGCTGTCATTCGGCAAAGCCACGATGACGTCACTCACACGCATGCGCACGGGAGCCGCCACTCGCGGCGCCTAGAGGCGATTCAGTTCGCATTGTGCGCTATATAAGTATTTCATTCATTCATTCATTCATTCATATCACCGTTGACCGCGGTGCGCTTAGTGCGCCTGTGCGCCGCTGTCACAGAGGTGCCTGTCTTTCGGCAAATATCTCCTAAACCGTGTAGGTTTAGGAGATATTTCTTGGACCTACAGGTAAGCCTTAAAGCGGAGGTCCCCCCTAAAATGGACCTTCCGCTCATCGGAATCCCCCCCCTCCCTCCGGCGCCACGAATGGCACCTTTCAGGGGGGAGGGGGGGTGCAGTTACCTGGATAATCCAGGTAACTGCACCCACTTCCGGGATAGCTCTCTGCGGAAAGGGGCGTAGATTACGCCCCTTTGCGCAAGTGCCCCGCTGCCTGCTGGGAAACACACAGATCCCAGAGGCAGCGGGGACCGTCCTTATTGCGCAGCGCGGCTCGCGCATGCGCAGTAGGGAACCGGGAAATGAAGCCGAAAGGCTCCATTTCCTGATTCCCATACCCAAGATGGCGGCGGCAGCACCCGAGTGACGATCTAGAGATCGGCTTCGGGTGCCGACATCGCGGGCGCGCTGGACAGGTAAGTGTCACTATTTTAAAAGTCAGCAGCTGCAGTATTTGTAGCTGCTGGCTTTTTAAAAAAAAAAAAAAAAAAAAAAAACACGGAGTCCCGGCGGACTCCCACTTTAATCTAGGCTTACCTGTAGGTCAAAGTGGTTTGTAAGGGTTTACAACCACTTTAAAGAGGAGGGACACCTGCAAAAAAAAAAATATTAAAAGTCAGCAGCTTGGATTATACAGGTATCTGCACACCCCCCCCCCCCCCCCCCCCCCTTCCCTCTGAAAGGTGTCAATTGTGGCCCCGGGGGGTGGGGGTGGGGGAGGGTTCCAATGAGCGGTGGAGGTCCGCTTTAACTTTTAAGTCATCTAGATGTACAAAGATACAGGAATTAAATTACAAAGTATTAATGAGCTGGTATTACACTCCGTCACGAATTAATAAATTCTCTTCAGAAATGTCGGACAGGTGCTGGAAGGATTGTAAGGAGAGAGGCACTATAGCTCATATTTTCTGGTTTTGTCCAGCAATTAGACAGTTTTGTCAAGAAGTTCAGAGAATTTCTCAATTATTTACTGAATACCAGATCCCGGAAGAGCCGTCTTTTCTTTTTTTTTTATTACAATGCTCACAAATTACATTAGAGAGATATAAGAACTCAATGCTATGCCATTTGGTGAACGCAGCTAAAACCTGCATCACCATATGCTGGAAAGAGACAGGGGCACCCCGAATTTCTAATTGGTTAAATAAAGTAAGAAGAATCGGGATCATGGAAAAATTGATCCCTATTGTGTTTGGAGGAAAGGGAATGTATATTGCAAATCTGGGCTCTTTGGGAGTCATTTTTACAATCAGATGAAGGGAAAAGGTTGATTGGAGAGGAACTAGAGGAATAGACTAGTTCAGGCATTCTCAACCAGGGTTACATGGAACCCTGGGGTTCCTTCAGAGGTTGCTAGGGGTTCCTTGAGCTGTGACTGATGAAACACCTATTTGATGATGCCTACAGAGTTCAAGGTTCAGCACTACTTAGCAAAGCCCAGCAGCATGACATCAATTTAGGGGGGACATTCATCCTATGTCCAATAATATAATGAGCATTGTTCCTATTGAGCCCTGATGATTTGGGTTTAGTAAGGGTTCCTCGAGACATGAAAATTTTTTTTGGGGTTCCTCTAGGGTTAAAAGGTTGAGAAAGCCTGGACTAGTTAGTAAGTGATGTGGCACATGTTCCTCTGTCGGCAGGGGCGACATATTTATATTTATTTGTTGTTTTTTTTTTTTTTTTCTCGGTTCTATAAGTCCCTATAGGGTCTGGGGCTTTGGAGCGGAGGGTTGCTGTGGGGAATTGTTATTGTAATATTGTTATTTGCTTATAAAAAAATTGGCAGGAATACATCATGTTTCATTTGTTAAAATAATACGTTTTGCTTTGAAAATGGACTAAGGCTCGGTCCACACAGGACGCGGCACGACTTGCAGCGCCGCGACCTGCCGCGACTTCAGCGGCGACTTGCAAAACGACTTCTGTATAGAAGTCAATGCAAGTCGCCCGAAGTCGCCGCAAAAGTAGTACAGGAACCTTTTTTCTAAGTCGGAGCGACTCGAGTCGCTCCTATTAGAACGGTTCCGTAGTACAGAACGGGGAGCGACTTGTCAGGCGGCGAAGTCGCCTGGACAAGTCGCCCCTGTGTGAACCGAGCCTTAGGCCGGGTTCACACTATAGCGATGCGGGAACGCCGCGAATCCGCGGCGTTTTCCCGCATCGCATTACTCCCGCCGGCAGTTCACACTGCCCTATGCGGACGGCTGGGAGTGTCAATGTTATGTTAATGACACCCCCAGATCCGTCGGCATATCGCACTGCGATCTGCCGACTCGCACAGGAATCGGATTGCATGGTGTGAACCCCCATGCGATACGATTCTGTTGCGGACCCAAAAAAGGGTCCCGTGCGAGTTTGCTGCGGGAGCGCTGCGAATTCAGCCATACTATCTGTATACTATCTGTATGGCTGAACTCGCATCGCTACGGAGATCGGATGTGATTTGCTGTGCGAATCACATCCGGATCTCCCCCCGCAGCGGTGTGAACCGGGCCTTAAAGCGGAAGTCCACCCTAAAGTGGACCTTCCGCTCATTGGAACCCTCCCCCCCTCCGGCGCCACAATTGGCACCTTTCAGGGGGGGAGGGGGGGTGCAGGTACCTGTACAGTACAGGTATCTGCACCCACTTCCGGCGTAGATTCTGCAGAAGCTACGCCCCTTTCCGCAGAATCTACGCCCCTTTCTGAAGGTCCCCCCCCCCCCGCTGCCTGCTGGGAAACACACGGATCCCAGAGACAGCGGGGACCATCCTTATTGCGCAGCGCGACTAGCGCATGCGCAGTAGGGAACCGGGAAATGAAGCCCCAAGGCTCCACTTCCTGATTCCCATACCCAAGATGGCGGCGGCAGCACCTGAGAGACGATCGAGAGATCGGCTTCGGGTGCCGACATCGCGGGCGCGCTGGACGGGTAAGTGTCATTATTTTAAAAGTCAGCAGCTGCAGTATTTGTAGCTGCTGGCTTTAAAAAAAAAAAAAATAAACGGCGGACTCCCGCTTTAAGCTGTCTTATGTAATTACTTTTAATGATCTAATTATGTATTCCTGCAAAGAAATAAAGTATATATAAAAAAAAAAAGAAATTCAGCGCAGATTAAGGAATAACAGTCAATGAAGCCATCTCAATAACAAGGGTGCTTAGTAATAGTTTCCACGCTTGACCACCAGATGGTAGCACAATATAGTACAAGAGTATCAGAAAAATTCACAAACCAATGGTGTAGTAAAGAAAGACAACAAATACAGCTATTTGTGGGTCTCTAGAAATGGGGTAGCAGCACCTCTGACCGTACCTGTTGCGTTGCGGTACCGGTGACCCCTAGAAAACTCCATATTGGGAAGAATAGAGGAGACTTTAATCTGAAGGTCCAGATGGCACTCCACTGGAAGAGCGGTATTTCGTGGCCCAGCCGGCACAGGGGGGGGGGGGGGGGGGGGATTACAAGAAAGCTGCGCGTTTTTGAAATCACTTGCCCAACATTGGAAGGCCTAATGCCTGGTGAGGGCTCACGTGCCCAGTCCCTGCTGTCCAATCAGGAGCCCTCTGCAGACTATTGCGCTCAGCTGGCAGGATCAGAATAATAGACTCAGAAAGAGGAACAGTAACTACAGACACCGAGCAAAACTGTCCACCAGACACTGACCAGTGCAGGACAGACATGGGTCTAAAATGACTAGAATTGGAAATAAAATGATATGATTGTATTCAGTGAAGTTTAGTTTTTTTTTTTTTGGAAAAACTTTTTTTTAATGTTTTTAAAATTAGACTTAAATATTTGGCATCATTTTCAAATACAAAGGTCTCAATTAATAAGCCGATCAATGGTATCTACTTATCAAGTAACTACAAAGCCATCTGCTCTCCGCTGTTCAGTAACTCATTAATCCATTCTCTGTGCGGTGGTACAAAATGTCAATGAACGATGAGTTACCCGAGGGAGACGAGAGCCCCGGTATGGTGCAGAACCATACCCCAGGGTGGGTAAAACACCCTCCTCCAAGGAAAACCATCCTCCCCCAAGGAAAAAAAAAAAAACTCCTCTGAAAGGAAAACCACCCAAGGGAGGCAAAAAAAACCTCCTTGAAGGGAAAAAAAAACCCCCGTCCAAGGAAAACACCTTCCTCCAAAGGAAAAGCATCCTCTTCCAAGGAAACACATCCTACCAGAAGGAAATACACATTCCACCAAAAGAAAAACACCCCGCGCCAAGGAAAAAAGACCCTCAAAAGGCAAAATAGACCTTCCTCCAAGGAAAAAATCCCCCCCCTGACCTTTTCCTCCAAGGAAGAAATACCCAAAGTAACACACCCTCCTCCTCCAATGCAACAGCCCCTCCTCCAAAGATAAACACTCTCCTCCAAAAAACAAAAAAGAAAATCCTCCTCCAAAGAAAAAAACGGACGGCACCCTCCTCCGAGGACGGACGGCACCCTCCTCCGAGGACGGACGGCACCCTCCTCCGAGGACGGACGGCACCCTCCTCCGAGGACGGACGGCACCCTCCTCCAAGGGCAGACAGCACCCTCCTCCAAGGGCAGACAGCACCCTCCTCCAAGGGCAGACAGCACCCTCCTCCAAGGGCAGACAGCACCCTCCTCCAAGGGCAGACAGCACCCTCCTCCAAGGGCAGACCGCACCCTCCTCCAAGGACCCTCCTCCAAGGACGGACAACACCCTCCTCCAAGGACGGACAGCACCCTCCTCCAAGGACGGACAGCACCCTCCTCCAAGGACGGACAGCACCCTCCTCCAAGGACGGACAGCACCCTCCTCCAAGGGCAGACAGCACCCTCCTCCAAGGGCAGACAGCACCCTCCTCCAAGGGCAGACAGCACCCTCCTCCAAGGGCAGACAACACCCTCCTCCAAGGGCAGACAGCACCCTCCTCCAAGGGCAGACAGCACCCTCCTCCAAGGGCAGACCGCACCCTCCTCCAAGGGCAGACCGCACCCTCCTCCAAGGACCCTCCTCCAAGGACGGACAACACCCTCCTCCAAGGACGGACAGCACCCTCCTCCAAGGACGGACAGCACCCTCCTCCAAGGACGGACAGCACCCTCCTCCAAGGACGGACAGCACCCTCCTCCAAGGACGGACAGCACCCTCCTCCAAGGACGGACAGCACCCTCCTCCAAGGACGGACAGCACCCTCCTCCAAGGACGGACAGCACCCTCCTCCAAGGACGGACAGCACGCTCCTCCAAGGACGGACAGCACGCTCCTCCAAGGACGGACAGCACCCTCCTCCAAGGACGGACAGCACCCTCCTCCAAGGACGGACAGCACCCTCCTCCAAGGACGGACAGCACCCTCCTCCAAGGGCGGACAGCACCCTCCTCCAAGGGCGGACAGCACCCTCCTCCAAGGGCGGACAGCACCCTCCTCCAAGGGCAGACAGCACCCTCCTCCAAGGGCAGACAGCACCCTCCTCCAAGGGCAGACAGCACCCTCCTCCAAGGGCAGACAGCACCCTCCTCCAAGGACCCTCCTCCAAGGACGGACAGCACCCTCCTCCAAGGACGGACAGCACCCTCCTCCAAGGACGGACAGCACCCTCCTCCAAGGACGGACAGCACGCTCCTCCAAGGACGGACAGCACGCTCCTCCAAGGACGGACAGCACGCTCCTCCAAGGACGGACAGCACGCTCCTCCAAGGGCGGACAGCACCCTCCTCCAAGGGCGGACAGCACCCTCCTCCAAGGGCGGACAGCACCCTCCTCCAAGGGCGGACAGCACCCTCCTCCAAGGGCGGACAGCACCCTCCTCCAAGGGCGGACAGCACCCTCCTCCAAGGGCGGACAGCACCCTCCTCCAAGGGCGGACAGCACCCTCCTCCAAGGGCGGACAGCACCCTCCTCCAAGGGCGGACAGCACCCTCCTCCAAGGACGGACAGCACCCTCCTCCAAGGACGGACAGCACCCTCCTCCAAGGGCGGACAGCACCCTCCTCCAAGGGCGGACAGCACCCTCCTCCAAGGACGGACAGCACCCTCCTCCAAGGACGGACAGCACCCTCCTCCAAGGACGGACAGCACCCTCCTCCAAGGACGGACAGCACCCTCCTCCAAGGACGGACAGCACCCTCCTCCAAGGACGGACAGCACCCTCCTCCAAGGACGGACAGCACGCTCCTCCAAGGACGGACAGCACGCTCCTCCAAGGACGGACAGCACGCTCCTCCAAGGACGGACAGCACCCTCCTCCAAGGGCGGACAGCACCCTCCTCCAAGGGCGGACAGCACCCTCCTCCAAGGGCGGACAGCACCCTCCTCCAAGGGCGGACAGCACCCTCCTCCAAGGGCGGACAGCACCCTCCTCCAAGGGCGGACAGCACCCTCCTCCAAGGGCGGACAGCACCCTCCTCCAAGGGCGGACAGCACCCTCCTCCAAGGGCGGACAGCACCCTCCTCCAAGGGCGGACAGCACCCTCCTCCAAGGGCGGACAGCACCCTCCTCCAAGGGCGGACAGCACCCTCCTCCAAGGGCGGACAGCACCCTCCTCCAAGGACGGACAGCACCCTCCTCCAAGGACGGACAGCACCCTCCTCCAAGGACGGACAGCACCCTCCTCCAAGGACGGACAGCACCCTCCTCCAAGGACGGACAGCACCCTCCTCCAAGGACGGACAGCACCCTCCTCCAAGGACGGACAGCACCCTCCTCCAAGGACGGACAGCACCCTCCTCCAAGGGCGGACAGCACCCTCCTCCAAGGGCGGACAGCACCCTCCTCCAAGGGCGGACAGCACCCTCCTCCAAGGGCGGACTCCTCCAAGGGCGGACAGCACCCTCCTCCAAGGGCGGACAGCACCCTCCTCGCACCCTCCTCCAAGGGCAGACAGCACCCTCCTCGCACCCTCCTCCAAGGGCAGACAGCACCCTCCTCGCACCCTCCTCCAAGGGCAGACAGCACCCTCCTCGCACCCTCCTCCAAGGGCAGACAGCACCCTCCTCGCACCCTCCTCCAAGGGCAGACAGCACCCTCCTCGCACCCTCCTCCAAGGGCAGACAGCACCCTCCTCGCACCCTCCTCCAAGGGCAGACAGCACCCTCCTCGCACCCTCCTCCAAGGGCAGACAGCACCCTCCTCGCACCCTCCTCCAAGGGCAGACAGCACCCTCCTCGCACCCTCCTCCAAGGGCAGACAGCACCCTCCTCCAAGGGCAGACAGCACCCTCCTCCAAGGGCAGACAGCACCCTCCTCCAAGGGCAGACAGCACCCTCCTCCAAGGGCAGACAGCACCCTCCTCCAAGGGCGGACAGCACCCTCCTCCAAGGGCGGACAGCACCCTCCTCCACAGCACCCTCCTCCACAGCACCCTCCTCCACAGCACCCTCCTCCACAGCACCCTCCTCCACAGCACCCTCCTCCACAGCACCCTCCTCCACAGCACCCTCCTCCACAGCACCCTCCTCCACAGCACCCTCCTCCACAGCACCCTCCTCCACAGCACCCTCCTCCACAGCACCCTCCTCCACAGCACCCTCCTCCACAGCACCCTACTCCACAGCACCCTACTCCACAGCACCCTACTCCACAGCACCCTACTCCACAGCACCCTACTCCACAGCACCCTACTCCACAGCACCCTACTCCACAGCACCCTACTCCACAGCACCCTACTCCAAGGACAGACAGCACCCTACTCCAAGGACAGACAGCACCCTACTCCAAGGACAGACAGCACCCTACTCCAAGGACGGACAGCACCCTACTCCAAGGACGGACAGCACCCTACTCCAAGGACGGACAGCACCCTACTCCAAGGACGGACAGCACCCTACTCCAAGGACGGACAGCACCTTCCTCCAAGGACGGACAGCACCCTCCTCCAAGGACGGACAGCACCCTCCTCCAAGGACGGACAGCACCCTCCTCCAAGGACGGACAGCACCCTCCTCCAAGGACGGACAGCACCCTCCTCCAAGGACGGACAGCACCCTCCTCCAAGGACGGACAGCACCCTCCTCCAAGGACGGACAGCACCCTCCTCCAAGGACGGACAGCACCCTCCTCCAAGGACGGACAGCACCCTCCTCCAAGGACGGACAGCACCCTCCTCCAAGGACGGACAGCACCCTCCTCCAAGGACGGACAGCACCCTCCTCCAAGGACGGACAGCACCCTCCTCCAAGGACGGACAGCACCCTCCTCCAAGGACGGACAGCACCCTCCTCCAAGGACAGACAGCACCCTCCGCCAAGGACAGACAGCACCCTCCTCCAAGGACGGAAAGCACCCTCCTCCAAGGACGGACAGCACCCTCCTCCAAGGACGGACAGCACCCTCCTCCAAGGACGGACAGCACCCTCCTCCAAGGACGGTGCCTCCAAGGACAGACAGCACCCTCCTCCAAGGACAGACAGCACCCTCCTCCAAGGACAGACAGCAACCTCCTCCAAGGACAGACAGCACCCTCCTCCAAGGACGGTGCCTCCAAGGACAGACAGCACCCTCCTCCGAGGACAGACAGCACCCTCCTCCGAGGACAGACAGCACCCTCCTCCGAGGACAGACAGCACCCTCCTCCGAGGACAGACAGCACCCTCCTTCATGGAAAAACCATCCTCCTTTATGAAAAAAACAACCCTCTCCAAGGTAAAACATCCTCCTTCACGAAAAAAAAAAAACATCCTCCAAAGAAAAACAACCCTCTCCTCCAAGGAAAAATATCTTCTTCCATGAAAAAAAAATTAAAATAAAAATAAAAAATTACTTCTCTCCAAGGAAAAAAACATCCTTCTTCATGAAAAAATATCCTCCTCTAAGAAGACACAACCCTCTCCAAGGTAAAACCTCACCCTCCAATGAAACACATTAGTCTAAATGGAAATACACCCTCCTCCATGGTAACATATCCCCATAAAGAGAATAGTGCGATACCCTTCAATGAAAAGACACTATTCTCCAAGGACACACACCCTCTAAAAGGAAACACACCCTCCTCCATGGTAACACACCCTTCTCCTGTGAAAAACACCCACCTGCAAGGAAACACACCCCTTTCCAGGAAAACACCTCCCCTGCTTTAAAGGGACACCCCCTCATCCAGGAAAACGCACCCTTCAAGGTTAACACACTTTAGGCCAACTCATCCCTCCAGGGAATCCATACACACTATTATAAATTTAACAAATGGTGTGCACACCTTAGCAAGTGTATTCCCCCAACTGACAGCTAAGTGGGAGAATCTGTTTTCTTTATCACCGCCTGAGAAGTCTCAGTATTGTAATAGGAGGCTTGTTATGTGACATTTCATATGAGATCCTTCCCATTTCATCAGCCTACATGCAAATCTGATACTTCCCTTAAAATAAATAAGTAATGATGTAACTGACATTCTACGTGTACCCAAATGTGATCTTATAGGTGGAACCTTCTGGGCAAAGTCAGTTACTGCGTGTTTTAGCGTTTTCCTATTACATTTTATATATATATATATATATATATATATATATATATATATATATATATATATATATAGTAGAGGGTCAGCCTGGGGCAGGGTTAAGAGAGGGTTAATGGAAGAAGGCATGTACTTCCCCTTCAGACCTGCTTATTAGGTGTGCTGAAAGTGTCAGTGTGGAGTTGTTGAGTAGGAGAGAGAGACAGCAACAGGCTGTGTGGAAATGTCTATTGCTGGATGGTGGACCTGCTGGGTGAGCTTAACCACAAAAAGACTGTAGCTCTGATTGGAGCCATGAACTGTTACCTCTAAACCTGTGTGCTGATGAACTGTGAGCTGTACCTGTGTGCACATCCGCGTGATAAGACAAGCCTGTCTGGTCTTATGTTTTGTTAGCTATTTTGCTGAATAAAGCCAATTTTATTTTACTGGACTGCCTCTTCCCCCCCCCCCCCCCCCCGATCCCCTACAATATTTATATATATTATACACAAAATATATAAAAACACAGCAGGAATGGTGGGAACCCCTCATGATGGGCACAGCGGGTGTACAGACCCGGGAACTCAGCACAGGGATGGTGGGAACCCCTCATAATGGGCACAGCGGGTGTATAGACCCGGGAACTCAGCACAGGGATGGTGGGAACCCCTCATAATGGGCACAGCGGGTGTACAGACCTGGGAACTCAGCACAGGGATGGTGGGAACCCCTCATAATGGGCACAGCGGGTGTATAGACCCGGGAACTCAGCACAGGGATGGTGGGAACCCCTCATAATGGGCACAGCGGGTGTACAGCCCTGGGAACTCAGCACAGGGATGGTGGACTACTGGATATAATGAAAGAGACGTGGGAACAAGAAGCTTCCCTGTATCGGAGTGTGGTAGAACACGTGTCTCAAATGCAGGACCGAATAACAAAATGTATGCCCATAGTACGGGAACATTTGCAGGCTGCGCAAAACGCCCAGAGTCGTGTATACAACCGATCTGCCAAGGTTACAGAGTTTAAACCTGGGGATCGGGTGCTGGTCTTAGTGCCTACCGTCGAGAGTAAGTTTCTCGCCAAGTGGCAAGTCCATCAGCCCACCAAACGTAAACCCTACCAGATTTACCACATCAACTTGATCAAACCATGGAAAGATAGACAGGTTTGGACAGTCAGTCTGAAAGTCCCGGAAGACCCTGATGCTCAGATTAAGAAGGTAGGGATTGCAGAGGCTCTCTCCTCTTCTCAAAAACAGGAGTCCTGGGAGTTTTTGCAGAGGAAGAGAGACATTTTTTTTAAACCTACCGGGCCTAACCTCAGTAATTGAACATAATGTCATTACAGACCCTGGCATTCGAGTAAACCTCAAACCCTACCGCATACCCAAAGCTCACCGGAATATTGTCTCGGCCGAGCTTAAGAGCATGTTGGACCTTGGGGTCATTGAGGAGTCTTCAAGTAGCTGGTCTAGCCCTATAGTCCTTGTATCCAAGCCGAATGGAACCTGGCGGTTCTGCAATGACTTTCACAAGTTAAATGAAGTCTCCAAACCAGACGTGTATCCCATGCCCCGGGTCGATTAATTAAATCGAGAGATTAGGACCGGTCCGGTACATCACCACTCTTGACTTGGCCAAGGGATACTGGAAGATCCCGCTTTCCCCAGAGGCTAAAGAAAAAACTGCATTTGCCACACCCGAGGGCTTATGGCAGTATGCCCGAATGCCATTCGGGTTACATGGGGCCCCAGCCACTTTACAGAGGGCCATGGACTCCGTCCTGAGACCTCATAAGGAATTCTCAGGAGCCTATCTTGATGACATTGTCATCTTTAGTAAGGACTGGGAGAGTCCCTTAACGAAGGTCCAGTTGGTCTTGGATGCCCTCCGAAGGGCGGGGTTCACAGTGAACCCAGAAAAGAGCAAGGTTGGGTTGGAGGAGGCCCGCTACCTGGGGTATGTTGTAGGCAGGGGTGTGATTAAGCCCCAACTAAACAAGGTGGAGGCTATTCAGAAATGGCCCCGTCCACTCACAAACAAGTGCGTTCTTTCCTTGGCATTGTGGGCTATTATAGGAGGTTTGTCCCCAACTTTGCCAGTCTAGCAGCACCTCTGACTGATCTCACCAAGGGAAAGATGTTGTTCAGTGGAGTGCAGAAGCAGAAGCAGCATTCTGCTGATTGAATCAAGCTTTGTGCCAGGAGCCAGTGTTTGTAGCTCCCGACTTCCAAAAAGAATTCCTGGTACAAAGAGATGCCTCAAAATTGGGTCTGGGTGCAGTACTGTCCCAGATGATTGGGGGGGGACGAGCACCCTGTTGTGTACTTGAGCCGGAAGCTCACACCAGCTGAGAGGAACTATTCCATTGTGGAAAGGGAGTGTCTCGCAATAAAATGGGCTTTGGAGACACTCCGCTACTACGTGTTGGGCCGACCCTTCAAGTTAGTTTCAGATCATGCGCCCCTCAAGTGGATGGCCCAAAATAAAGACAAAAACTCCAGAATCACCCGGTGGTTCCTTACTCTACAGGACTTCAGGTTTGTAGTGGTACATAGACTGGGAAAGGTACATCAGAATGCAGATGCCCTTTCCCGGGTCTACTGCCAATGGAGTCGTGGTGTCCAGACCCCTGGCCTGGAACAGAGGAGGGGGGATATGTAGAGGGTCAGCCTGGGGCAGGGTTAAGAGAGGGTTAATGGAAGAAGGCAGGTACTTCCCCTTCAGACCTGCTTATTAGGTGTGCTGAAAGTGTCAGTGTGGAGTTGTTGAGTAGGAGAGAGAGACAGCAACAGGCTGTGTGGAAATGTCTATTGCTGGATGGTGGACCTGCTGGGTGAGCTTAACCACAAAAAGACTGTAGCTCTGATTGGAGCCATGAACTGTTACCTCTAAACCTGTGTGCTGATGAACTGTGAGCTGTACCTGTGTGCACATCCGCGTGATAAGACAAGTCTGTCTGGTCTTATGTTTTGTTAGCTATTTTGCTGAATAAAGCCAATTTTATTTTACTGGACTGCCTCTGAGCCAGCTCTCCCCCCCCCCCCCCCCCCGATCCCCTACAATATTTATATATATTATACACAAAATATATAAAAACACAGCAGGAATGGTGGGAACCCCTCATAATGGGCACAGCGGGTGTACAGACCCGGGAACTCAACACAGGGATGGTGGGAACCCCTCATAATGGGCACAGCGGGTGTACAGACCCGGGAACTCCGCACAAGGATGGTGGGAACCCCTCATAATGGGCACAGCGGGTGTACAGACCTGGGAACTCAGCAAAGGGATGGTGGGAACCCCTCATAATGGGCACAGCGGGTGTACAGACCCGGGAACTCAGCACAGGGATGGTGGGAACCCCTCATAATGGGCACAGCGGGTGTACAGACCCGGGAACTCAGCACAGGGATGGTGGGAACCCCTCATAACGGGCACAGCGGGTGTACAGACCCGGGAACTCAGCACAGGGATGGTGGGAACCCCTCATAATGGGCACAGCGGGTGTACAGACCCGGGAACTCGGCCCAGGGATGGTGGGAACCCCTCATAATGGGCACAGCGGGTGTACAGACCTGGGAACTCAGCACAGGGATGGTGGGAACCCCTCATAATGGGCACAGCGGGTGTACAGACCTGGGAACTCAGCACAGGGATGGTGGGAACCCCTCATGATGGGCACTGCGGGTGTACAGACCCGGGAACTCAGCACAGGGATGGTGGGAACTACTGCTCTGTATTAAAGCAGCAACCACTCTGTCATTGTTCTGGGGTCCCCAATGTGTCACTCTGAGTAACACACATAGCTTAGGGGTCACGAGTACTTACAATAGGTATGTGTTCTCCTATACTGGTCCCTATACCCCGTTGGCTCCCTCACTCACACAATGTGCTCCATCTCCCAAACTGATGGTTGTTGTCCTCAGAGAACACAGGAAACCACCATCAGCTCTGACTCAGCATTGCTCTTCTGGTGACTCATATAGTGGTTGGCTCGGGGCCCTAACACACTATGGGGGGTTATGAAAACTGGAGAGTGCAGAATCTGGTGCAGCTCTGCAAAGAAACCAATCAGCTTCCAGGTTTTATTGTTAAAGCTTAACTGAACAAGCTGAAGTTAGAAGCTGACTGGCTACCATGCACAGCTGCACCAGATGTTGTCCTCTGCAGTTGTAATACATCTCCTCACTGACTGCAGGCTATGCTCATCATACTGTCCCAGTCTGTGGGGTCCTTTAGGGACCCTCAATCTCCTGGTGTCACTTCTTAGCCCCGTCCTCAGTCCAGCTGCCATGGGCAGAGCTCTGGACACCTAAAAAAAAAAAAAATAAAAAAAATAAAAAAAAAAAGACCTCCCCCTTTCCACCCAGGACCGGAATGTGGACGGGCCCTCATGTCATCACATCGTCTTGCATTGTCTTTGATGACATTGGTGACGGGGCAGCGAGAGGACCAGCA
The DNA here is from genome assembly GCF_037356315.1 of Lithobates pipiens. Classification (NCBI taxonomy): domain Eukaryota; kingdom Metazoa; phylum Chordata; class Amphibia; order Anura; family Ranidae; genus Lithobates; species Lithobates pipiens. The sequence continues at coordinate 8,295,542 of NW_027507785.1, read as the reverse complement.
AGAGGACCAGCAAGAGGACCAGCAAGAGGACCAGCAAGAGGACCAGCAAGAGGACCAGCAAGAGGACCAGCGTCTTCCTGGGACTGGTCATGAGAAGTGGAGGGGAAAGACTGAGGATCACCTGAAAAGCGACCTACTGGGAGCTCTCCATGGTCTCAGGAGAATGGTCACCCAATGGTCACATCAGATAAATATGTCAGCGGCTTCCCCAAAATCCTATCACCAGGGAGTTCTAGATGAATGAATTACTCAGGTTCTGTGGCGGAGTAAGGTGGTAAATAAAATGACTTGGGGCCTTCACACCGGAGCGTTTTCAGATCATAAACCGTTCGTAAAACGCTTGAAAAACGCCCAATAAGCAAAATCCCATTCATGTCAATGGCACCGGATCACATGAGCATTTTGTCACTTGAAGCAAAATGCATGAAAACGCCCTGAGCTCAGAAAAGAACACAAGCTTCTTTGGGGCAGATTTCAGGCGTTTCCTGCTTTTTACATTGGTGACCTGAACAAAAATCACGTAAAAACACACTCAGGTGTGAAGGCAGCCTTAAGGGATGCGGTGTTAACCACACCCCCCCATCACAAACTGACCCCCCCACAAACTGACCCCCACCATAGACCGACCACCCCATCACAGACTGACCCCCCCCCATCACAGACTGACCCCCCCCCCACCGCAGACTGACCCCCCCATCGCAGACTGACCCCCCCATCGCAGACTGACCCCCCCATCACAGAATGACCCCCCCATCACAGACCCCCCATCACAGACTGGCCCCCCATCACAGACTCCCAATCGCAGACTGACCCCCAATCGTAGACTGACCACCCCATCACAGAATGACCCCCCCATCACAGACTAACTCCCATCACAGACTAACTCCCATCACAGACTAACTCCCATCACAGCACAGACTGACTCCCATCGCAGACTGACTCCCATCGCAAACTGACTCCCATCGCAGGACTGACTCCCATCGCAGACTGACTCCCCCCAATCGCAGACTGACCCCCCCCAATCGCAGACTGACCCCCCCCCAATCGCAGACTGACCCCCCCCCCAATCGCAGACTGACCCCCCCATCGCAGACTGACTCCCATCGCAGACTGACCCCCCCAATCGCAGACTGACCCCCCCCAATCGCAGACTGACCCCCCCCAATCGCAGACTGACCCCCCATCGCAGACTGACCCCCCCCATCGCAGACTGACCCCCCCATCATAGAATGATCCCCCCATCACAGACTGACTCCCATCACAGACTGACTCCCATCACAGACTGACTCCCATCACAGACTGACCCCCCCCCATGACAGACTGACCCCCCCATCACAGACTAACTCATCACAGAATGACCCCCCCCCATCACAGAATGACCCTCATCACATACCGACCCCCCATCACATACCGACCCCCCCACAGACTGACCCCCCCAATCACAGACTGACCCCCCCATCACAGACTGACCCCCCCATCACAGACCCCTCATCACAGACTGACCCCCCATCACAGATTGATCCCCCCCATCACAGACTGACCCCCCCGAATCAGACTGACCCCCCCGAATCAGACTGACCCCCCCAATCACAGACTGACCCCCCCAATCACAGACTGACTCCCATCAGACTGACTCCCATCACAGACTGACTCCCATCACAGACTGACTCCCATCACAGACTGACCCCCCCCCCCCATGACAGACTGACCCCCCCATGACTGACCCCCCCATCACAGACTAACTCATCACAGAATGACCCCCCATCACAGAATGACCCTCATCACATACCGACCCCCCCCAATCACAGACTGACCCCCCCATCACATACGGACCCCCCCACAGACTGACCCCCCATCACAGACTGACCCCCCCATCACAGACTGACCCCCCCATCACAGACTGACCCCCCCATCACAGACCCCTCATCACATACTGACCCCCCATCACAGATTGATCCCCCCCATCACAGACTGACCTCCCGAATCAGACTGACCCCCCCAATCACAGACTGACCCCCCAATCACAGACTGACCCCCCCATCACAGACTGACCCCCCATCACAGACTAACATCCCCATCACAGACCCCTCATCACATACCGACCCCCCAATCACAAATTGATCCCCCCAATCACAGACTGACCCCCCCATCAAAGACTGACCCCCCCAATCACAGACTGACCCCCCAATCACAGACTGACCCCCCCAATCACAGACTGACCCCCCCAATCACAGACTGACCCCCCCCATCACAGACTAACATCCCCATCACAGACCCCTCATCACATACCGACCCCCCATCACAGATTGACCCCCCCATCACAGACTGACCCCCCGAATCAGACTGACCCCCCCCAATCACAGACTGACCCCCCCCAATCACAGACTGACCCCCCCAATCACAGACCGACCCCCCCCAATCACAGACCGACCCCCCCCAATCACAGACCGACCCCCCCTAATCACAGACCGACCCCCCATCACATACCGACCCCCCCAATCACAGACTGACCCCCCATCACAGACTGACCCCCCATCACAGACTGACCCCCCATCACAGACTGACCCCCCAATCACAGACTGACTACCCCATCACAGACTAACATCCCCATCACAGACCCCTCATCACATACCGACCCCCCATCACAGATTGATCCCCCATCACAGACTGACCCCCCCATCACAGACTGACCCCCCATCACAGACTGACCCCCCCATCACAGACTGACCACCCACCCCCCATCACAGACTGGCCCCCCATCACAGACTGGCCCCCCCCATCGTAGACTGACCCCCCACCCCCCCCTCACAGACTGGCCCCCCCATCACAGACTGGCGCCCCCATCACAGACTGGCGCCCCCATCACAGACTGACCCCCCCCCATCACAGACTGACCCCCCCCATCGTAGACTGACCCCCCCCCCATCGTAGACTGACCCCCCATCATAGACAGACCACCCCATCACAGACTGACCCCCCATCATAGACAGACCACCCCATCACAGACTGACCCCCCATGACAGACTGACCCCCCCCATGACAGACTGACCCCCCCATCACAGACTAACTCATCACAGAATGACCCCCCATCACAGAATGACCCCCATCACATACCGACCCCTCATCACATACCGACCCCCCCAATCACAGACTGACCCCATCACAGACTGACCCCCCCCATCACAGACTGACCCCCCCATCACAGACTGACCCCCCCATCACAGACTGAACCCCCCCATCACAGACTAACCCCCCAATCGCAGACTAACATCCCCATCACAGACCCTCATCACATACCGACCCCCCATCACAGACTGACCCAAATACACACTGACCCCCCCATCACAGACCCCTCATTACACACTGACCCCCCCCCATCACATACCGACCCCTCATCACATATCGACCCCTCATCACATACCGACCCCCCATCACAGACTGACCCCCATCACAGACCCCTCATCACATACCCCTCATCACATACCCCTCATCACAGACTGACCCCCCCATCATAGACTGACCCCTCATCACATACCGACCCCCCATCACAGACTCACCCCCATCACCTCATTAAAGGTGGGCGATTGATTGCTGGGACCGCCCCGCTGCATAGCAAAGCAAAGTAGCTCATATTGTTTAGTGGAAGGAAAATGATAAATGGTTTTCAAAACTTTTTTCAAAAAAATATGTGAAAGGTGTGGGGGGGGGGGCATTTGTATTCAGCCCCCTTTACTCTGATACCCCTAACTAAAATCTAGTGGAACCAATTGCTTTCAGAAGTCACCTAATTAGTAAATAGAGTCCAACTGTGTGTCATTTAATCTCAGAATAAATACAGCTGTTCTGTGAAGCCCTCAGAGGTTTGTTAGAGAACCTTCGTTAACAAACAGCATCATGAAGGCCAAGGAACACACCAGACAGGCTCCAGGATAAAGTTGTGGAGAAGTATAAAGCAGGGTTAGGTTATAAAAAAAATCTCCCAAGCTTTGAACATCTCACGGAGCTCTGTTCAATCCATCATCTGAAAAATGGAAAAAGTATGGCACAACTGCAAACCTACCAAGACATGGCCGTCCACCTAAACTGACCGGGCCGGGCAAGGAGAGCGTTCATCAGAGAAGCAGCCAAGAGGTCCATGGTAACTCTGGAGGAGCTGCAGAGATCCACAGCTCAGGGGGAGAATCTGTCCACAGGACAACTATTAGTCGTCTCTCCACAAATCTGCCCTTTATGGAAGAGTGACAAGAAGAAAGACATTGGAGAAAGAAAGTCATAGGAAGTCCTGTTTGTAGTTTGTGAGAAGCCATGTGGGGGACACAGCAAACATGGGGGAAGAAGGTGATCTGGTCAGAGGAGAACAGGGTTTTATTTTTTGTCCTAAAAGCAAAACTCTGTGTGGGAGAAACTAACACTGCCCATCCCCCTGAACACACCATCCCCACCGTGAGACATGGTGGTGGCAGCATCATGTGGTGGGGATGGTTTTCTTCAGCAGGGACAGGGAAGCTGGTCAGAGTTGATGGGAAGATGGATGGAGACAAATACAGGACAACCTGTTACAGTCGGCAAAAGACTTGAGACCGGGGCGGAGGTTCACCTTCCAGCAGGACACGACCTGAAACATCCAGCCAGAGCTACACTGGAATGGTTTACATCAAAGCATATTCATGTGTCAGAATGGCCCAGGTCACAGTCCAGACCTAAATCCCATTGAGAATCTGTGGCAAGGTGGAAAATCACTGATCACAGACGCTCTCCATCCAATCTGATAGAGCTTGAGATATTCTGCAAAGAAGAAGAAGAATGGGCAGAAATGTCCTCTCTAGATGTGCAAAGCTGGTAGAGACATCCCAAAAAGACTTGTAGAGAAAGGGGTTCTACAGAGTACTGACTCCGGGGGGCGCCATACAAATGCCCCCCCCCCCCACACTTTTCACATATTTGTAACAAATGTTGAAAACCATTTATTATTTTCCTTCCATTTCACAATTATGTGACACTTTGTGTTGGTCCATCACAGAAAATCCCAATAAAATACGTTTACATTTTTGGTTGTAACATGAGAAAATGTGGAACATTTCAAGGGGTATGAATACTTTTTCAAGGCAATGTGAAGTCTTTGAAATCTTTCATGAATGTCTTCATGTTACACTTTGAATTCCATGTCATAGATAAATCATTTATCATTGTAAGAATACATATTTCACAATTAGCCCCTCCCCTCAATTTTACCCGGAAAAAAAAAAAACCCCACAATATGGTTTTGAAAAAAAAAATACAAAAACATAAACAGCTTTTTCCTAATATCTCATTTTTTTTTTCCCAGGCTCTCCCATCTCTATTGGGGTCTCTCGGAGGACAGTGCGATCAGCACTCCGGGGTGAAGTGGGGGTCTCCGATAGTCACTCCTGGAAGGGGGGGGGTCTCTCAGAGGACAGTGCGATCAGCACTCCGGGGTGAAGTGGGGGTCTCCGATAGTCACTCCTGGAAGGGGGGGGGGTCTCTCGGAGGACAGTGCGATCAGCACTCCGGGGTGAAGTGGGGGTCTCTGATAGTCACTCCTGGAAGGGGGGGGGGTCTCTCGGAGGACAGTGCGATCAGCACTCCGGGGTGAAGTGGGGGTCTCTGATAGTCACTCCTGGAAGGGGGGGGGGTCTCTCGGAGGACAGTGCGATCAGCACTCCGGGGTGAAGTGGGGGTCTCTGATAGTCACTCCTGGAAGGGGGGGGGGTCTCTCGGAGGACAGTGCGATCAGCACTCCGGGGTGAAGTGGGGGTCTCTGATAGTCACTCCTGGAAGGGGGGGGTCTCTCGGAGGACAGTGCGATCAGCACTCCGGGGTGAAGTGGGGGTCTCTGATAGTCACTCCTGGAAGGGGGGGGGGTCTCTCGGAGGACAGTGCGATCAGCACTCCGGGGTGAAGTGGGGGTCTCTGATAGTCACTCCTGGAAGGGGGGGGGGTTCTCTCGGAGGACAGTGCGATCAGCACTCCGGGGTGAAGTGGGGGTCTCTGATAGTCACTCCTGGAAGGGGGGGGGTCTCTCGGAGGACAGTGCGATCAGCACTCCGGGGTGAAGTGGGGGTCTCTGATAGTCACTCCTGGAAGGGGGGGGGGTCTCTCGGAGGACAGTGCGATCAGCACTCCGGGGTGAAGTGGGGGTCTCTGATAGTCACTCCTGGAAGGGGGGGGTCTCTCGGAGGACAGTGCGATCAGCACTCCGGGGTGAAGTGGGGGTCTCTGATAGTCACTCCTGGAAGGGGGGGGGGGTCTCTCGGAGGACAGTGCGATCAGCACTCCGGGTGAAGTGGGGGTCTCTGATAGTCACTCCTGGAAGGGGGGGATCTCTCGGAGGACAGTGCGATCAGCACTCCGGGGTGAAGTGGGGTCTCTGATAGTCACTCCTGGAAGGGGGAGGTCTCTGAGGACAGTGCGATCAGCACTCCGGGGTGAAGTGGGGGTCTCTGATAGTCACTCCTGGAAGGGGGGGTCTCTCGGAGGACAGTGCGATCAGCACTCCGGGGTGAAGTGGGGGTCTCTGATAGTCACTCCTGGAAGGGGGAGGTCTCTCGGAGGACAGTGCGATCAGCACTCCGGGGTGAAGTGGGGGTCTCTGATAGTCACTCCTGGAAGGGGGAGGTCTCTCGGAGGACAGTGCGATCAGCACTCCGGGGTGAAGTGGGGGTCTCTGATAGTCACTCCTGGAAGGGGGGGGGGTCTCTCGGAGGACAGTGCGATCAGCACTCCGGGGTGAAGTGGGGGTCTCCGATAGTCACTCCTGGAGGGGGGGGTCTCTCGGAGGACAGTGCGATCAGCACTCCGGGGTGAAGTGGGGGTCTCCGATAGTCACTCCTGGAAGGGGGGGGGTCTCTCGGAGGACAGTGCGATCAGCACTCCGGGGTGAAGTGGGGGCTCCGATAGTCACTCCTGGAAGGGGGGGGGTCTCTCGGAGGACAGTGCGATCAGCACTCCGGGGTGAAGTGGGGGGCTCCGATAGTCACTCCTGGAAGGGGGGGGGTCTCTCGGAGGACAGTGCGATCAGCACTCCGGGGTGAAGTGGGGGTCTCTGATAGTCACTCCTGGAAGGGGGAGGTCTCTGAGGACAGTGCGATCAGCACTCCGGGGTGAAGTGGGGGTCTCTGATAGTCACTCCTGGAAGGGGGGTCTCTCGGAGGACAGTGCGATCAGCACTCCGGGGGTGAAGTGGGGTCTCTGATAGTCACTCCTGGAAGGGGGAGGTCTCTCGGAGGACAGTGCGATCAGCACTCCGGGGTGAAGTGGGGGTCTCTGATAGTCACTCCTGGAAGGGGGAGGTCTCTCGGAGGACAGTGCGATCAGCACTCCGGGGTGAAGTGGGGGTCTCTGATAGTCACTCCTGGAAGGGGGGGGGTCTCTCGGAGGACAGTGCGATCAGCACTCCGGGGTGAAGTGGGGGTCTCCGATAGTCACTCCTGGAAGGGGGGGGGGTCTCTCGGAGGACAGTGCGATCAGCACTCCGGGGTGAAGTGGGGGTCTCCGATAGTCACTCCTGGAAGGGGGGGGGTCTCTCGGAGGACAGTGCGATCAGCACTCCGGGGTGAAGTGGGGGCTCCGATAGTCACTCCTGGAAGGGGGGGGGTCTCTCGGAGGACAGTGCGATCAGCACTCCGGGGTGAAGTGGGGGGCTCCGATAGTCACTCCTGGAAGGGGGGGGTCTTGCTGGGACTCCCAGATGTGAGAAGAGACTCCGCTGGGAACTCCTGAATGTAAGGGGGACCAATTCATTCCATTAGCTTTTCAGCCTGCATATATTTGTCGATCATAGAGCGTGGCCCTTTTGTAGAACATTCAGGGGGCCCCTGAGGATGGGTGGATGAGGACGGGGTGGGACGGGAGTCAGTCCTTCCACAGATGATATATTTCCTGGACTCCAGCTCTGGACACACACGGAGGGTACGGTGCCGCTTCATTATAACATCACACTGAGGTTTCCACACCTACCTACCAACTCCGACTCTGCACATTACTCCGCTCAGGTCAGTGTGTGCCGTCCACACAGCGTGTCCATGTGACATTCCCCACCGCAGGGGAGACGTCCACCTCCAACCCAACACCAGGGAATAGGCACCAGTCCACCCCGATACAACCCGAGAGATCTGAGCCTGAACTATGCCTGAACTCTGTGTGCAATCCACCATCCTCATTATAGGTCCAGTATAGACAGCTTTCCTCTGACGAGGACACCGATATAAGGGGGGGGGGCTCTGTTGAGGACACCGATATAAGGGGGGGGGGGGCTCTGTTGAGGACACCGATATAAGGGGGGGGCTCTGTTGAGGACACCGATATAAGGGGGGGCTCTGTTGAGGACACCGATATAAGGGGGGGGCTCTGTTGAGACACCGATATAAGGGGGGGGGGGGGGGCTCTGATGAGGACACCGATATAAGGGGGGGGGGGGCTCTGATGAGGACACCGATATAAGGGGGGGGCTCTGTTGAGGACACCGATATAAGGGGGGGTGTCTGTTGAGGACACCGATATAAGGGGGGAGGGCTCTGATGAGGACACCGATATAAGGGGGAGGGCTCTGATGAGGACACCGATATAAGGGGGGGAGGGCTCTGATGAGGACAGGGATAAGGCGTGAATGAGACACCGATATAGGGGGGCTCTGATGAGGACACCGATATAAGGGGGGAGGGCTCGGTGGAGGCACACGATATAAGGGGGGGTGGGCTTGTTGAGGACACCGATATAAGGGGGGGGCTCTGATGAGGACACCGATATAAGGGGGGGGGGCTCTGTTGAGGACACCGATATAAGGGGGGGGCTCTGATGAGGACACCGATATAAGGGGGGGGGCTCTGATGAGGACACCGATATAAGGGGGGGGCTTATGAGGAACCCGATATAGGGGGGGGCTCTGATGAGGACACCGATATAAGGGGGGGGCTCTGATGAGGACACCGATATAAGGGGGGGGCTCTGATGAGGACACCGATATAAGGGGGGGCTCTGATGAGGACACCGATATAAGGGGGGGCTCTGATGAGGACACCGATATAAGGGGGGGCTCTGTGAGGACACACGATATAAGGGGGGGGCTCTGTTGAGGACACCGATATAGGGGGGGGCTCTGTTGAGGACACCGATATAAGGGGGGGCTCTGTTGAGGACACAGATATAAGGGGGGGGCTGTTGAGGACACCGATATAAAGGGGGGGCTCTGATGAGGACACCGATATAAAGGGGGGCTCTGTTGAGGACACCGAT